>NW_017616910.1:4015000-4052500 GCF_001879475.1 Ipomoea nil | reverse complement strand
ATTTGGCTAGGATTCCCTTTAATTAATTGATGTGGTCCACCATGGATCGTGGACCCTTGCCTAAACTAGAGTCTTAAGCCTATTAGAAATAAAGAGAGTAAATCATTTACTAATCATATTCTAATTAGGAGTTCTAGACCTAATTATCTATTAGGAATGAGTAAAAGACATTTTTGGTCCTAGACTTATAGTGGCCTGGACAGTTTTAGTCCTTTATAAAAAAATTTGCCATTTTATGGACAGAGTTATTGTGGCGAGGACATTTTTGGTCCTCCGTCTATATTTCTGTTAGATAACCATCTGAGAGAGGGGTAATTACGTCAATTTAGGCTATCTCCTTCTATCTATTATATCTATGTGTGTTTTGTTTTCTTCTCGGTCATAATTCGAAGGATACGGAGAGTCCAAGTTGCATTAAAGGCATGGTTGTGGGCCGAGCATTTCGTAGTGCAAAACTACAAATAAATGAGGGTCAGAGTAAAGGCATGGTTGTGGGACCAAAATCGTCCATCTCACAATAAAGAGATAGCCTAAATTGACGTAATTGCCCATCTCTCATACGGTTATCTAACAGAAATATAGACAGAGGACCAAAAATGTCCTCGCCACAATAACTTTGTCCATAAAATGGCAATTTTTTTTATAAAGGACTAAAATTGTCTAAGCCACTATAAGTCTAGGACCAAAAATGTCTTTTACTCTATTAGGAATGAAGAAAATAGGCCTTTACTATTCAGATTATGATTAGGATTCCTGATACTATAAATATGGGATTAGAAAGCATTAGAACCCTTACCACCATAGTTATATTACACAAAAGTATTCCTAAGGGGTTCCCCACCACCAAGCCTAGGGAGATCAATCGGATGGAAATTGTAAGGAAGAACCTTAGTAGCCAAGGGAGGATTAATTAAGGCTAAGAGGTAACCCATGTCTCAACAAAACCTATTTTCTTCGCTATAATCTCCTTCCTTGGCCTCTTTCTATATGCTTGTGTCTTGATTAATTCCTATATACTATTTGTGATATATTCTTGATGATTGATAAGATGATTTATGTGTATTCTTGATAATCTTGATGATCTTGATGTTGAAAAGAGGTTCTTGATATTGATGTGATGATTCTTGACAAATCTTGATATTTCTTGACGTTAAAAATAAAATGTGATTTTGAGGATTTGGGAGGGATTAGAGCCCTAGGGTGGATTGGGAATTTGTGTTGTAATGTTCTTGATATATATTTGGGTGGGAATTCGCATGTTCGGGTGTTGTTTATGTTTAGAAGTCGTAATAGGATGAGTTATACGTGATTCTTGCTTATGATCCATTAATTGCCTACGTGGTGCCGTTAATTGCTTTTAAAAGTGTCTAAGCATGATTTCGGGTTCCACAATGGATCCCGGGACGTAATTGTGATGAAAGAATCAGTGGGGGGTAGGTGGGGGTAGGGGTACCCGCCACCTACCCGCTGCACGAAAATCACCGCCAGGCAGCGGGCAAGCGTCGGGCAGGCGTTCGCCCGCCGGTAACCCGCTGCCCGAGCGATGATCTTCGGCAGGCAGCCGGCGGGTGACCCCCACCCACCGGCTACCCGCTGATCGGTACCCACCCCGGGTCTTTGGCTTCCCCGTTTGATGTTCCCCATTCCCCGTGGTGTCCCAACGGACCCCGTTTGTCGTACTTGAGTCTAGTTTGATGTTTTGGGTACCATTCGTAGGATAATAGAATCTTAGGGATTGCATACTAGTTGAATCGGTAACCTGTTGACCTAGGTGGAAGTCGTATGAACCCCTTAGGACTATTCTTAGTATGTGAATAATCACACGTAAGCTTATTTATGTGTCTCCCCCTTCCCAATGTGCTATCATGTGCTATTATGTGCTATTATGTGTTATGTGATGCATGATTTCCCAATTTGGTTGCGATCAAATTGGCTATACGGGCAATTGGATGGGTTGAGAACCATCCCAACTGTTAACCAGGCCGGTTGCGATCGGTCGGGTATATAAATATTATAGAGGGCTGCGGTCCACTGTTTTGTTACTTATGAGCTGTGGTTCATCCTCCTGGCTGCGGTCAGTGATTCACTTCTTGGACTACGGTCCACATGGACCTCGGGTACGATGACCCACCGAACTGGACGCGCCAGGCGGTGTGTAGGGCAAATAAACCCGAGGAAGGCTGTAGTCCACCGACCTGAGTAATCAGACGGTGTGTAGGGCTACGGCTGGCTGCGATCCAACGAGTGATGGGCCAGCGGTGTGTAGGGTCGTAGTCTCCGAGGATCTTCGCCCACCGACTAAGTCTCTGTAACACCACCCCCCCCCCCCCCCAAACACGACCTATATAAAAAGGCCTTAACACTTGCAGATCATACAACAAAAACTAGCACAGCGGAAGATAAAACGATAACTGGATAAAAGAAATCCAAACGGGGTGTTATGCCACGTCTACCAAACACGGTAAACGCTACGGTGGTCAATCTGCAAAGTGTAAACATCTATCCCAAAAGACATCGGTCTAAAACTACAACGGCACACAAGCCACAAAACAAAGGTAAAGACACTAGACTATCGGCCACTAAACATCGCGCTCGTCTAGACATCACCTGAAAGACACAAAGATAAACATTGGGACGACGCTCGGTCAGCGATAATGCTGGTAACCCACCAATACCTGTTAAGTATCATACATAGGTAGGATATATATACAAAAATCATTTCGAAACGGAATACATATATATATGTGTGTGAAACCAAGAGTAAACACCAACTCAAGACTCATCACTCATCAACTAACAACACGGGAACACATCCCAAGACCACAACGGATAACAACAATTCAAGGATAAAGACACGACAAACGGCAACACATGCCTTTGTGACTACACACGTCACAAGAGAGAACACACAACCACGGCTACACAAGCCCTCGTGACATCACACATCACGAGTTGAAATGCCTTCCTTATGCCCTGTTCCAACCTTATGGCTACCCCCAACCTTATATCTAGTTCCAACCTTTACCTCCAGGACCCCTGTACACCAGTCCAACCTTATTCCCCCGAGGACCGTCGTCCCCTCTCCAACAGATCTCCAACAAAACCACCGATTTCATAGTACACGAGGTACCGTACACACACATGGCAACACATGCCCGGATAACACATGTTATCCCCCATAGACGTGAACTTCACACAAAGGCCACAGCTCCATAATCACGTCACGGCTAACACGAGGACCGTTGCAATACCTTGGTGACTAGTGTCCCATACCACTTGTACCACAACAAATCCCTTCGGGGATTTTCTTCTCCAAACACAAATTCAAGTCCAAAACATGCCAAATCTCACTCAATACAACAAAATGACTTGAATCATGGAAAATGCCAAGCAATGGCACACAAGAACCCTAAACACAAGCTCTAGATATGCATTTTCACAAGACAAATGCATAAACACTCACATTTCATAGCAAAACACATGTAGAATCCAAGAAATCACATATAGGTAAGCAAAATAGGTTTTGGTAGAGCATGGGTTACCTCTTGTAGACCAAAAGACTTCACTTTACACCTCAACAAGTTCCTTACAAGGCTTACTTTCCAACCCCACTTCAAGATCAAACCAAAAGATCATAAAGATCCTACCTTTAAGAAAAAGACATCTAAGATGGAACCAAAAACACAAGGTGGACATAGATCTTACCCTCCTAGATGCCCAAATAGGTGAAAGGTTGAATCTTGGAAGAAAATCATGGAATCTTGACAAGGGTTTCAACTTAGCTTGGAGAATAAGTTACACTTCTTTCTAGAGAGAAGGTAGAGCTAATTTATAGGAAATGTAAGGAATGAAATGAAGAAGTCTTCTAGGTTAGGTTACAATACTAACTCTTGGTGAAAAGTCAAGAATACTCTTACTAACCTTTAGAAAGTGTAAGGAACAAGGGAACTCCCCTCAAAGCTCAAGGTACAACACAACTTTAAGGTTGACTAGTCAAATACTAGTCCTTGAGTATTAAAAAATCAGAATTTTAGGAATTAATTCCTCAAATGAAATAGGATTAATTATTCAATTAATCCATGGATTGAATGTGGATTTTCGGGGTGTCACATCCTCTCCCTCTTCAAAGAAGCTTCGTCCCCGAAGCTTGGGTACAACGAATTAGAAACAAACGGTGATAGGGAACAACATTGTGACAAGAGGTTCAAGAATGAATCCTTTTGGTCAAAACTCAAAAGGTTCTACAAGGATTTCAAACAATTCAAGAATTGTCAAGAATTTAACAAGGAGTAGATTGAGCATCACAAACTCTATGCTTAACACCAACATCTATTTCTACCAAACACTAAGAGCAAGACGACCAACACAAAACACCACTACTACTACGAAGCTAAATAAGCCACAAGGCTACAAACAAAACAAGCACAAAAGCAGCAACAAACATCCAAACAACGGCGACAACGCCTAAAGAAAAGCAACTACAAGGAAAGAGGCGCACAAGGTAACCACAACTACTAGAAGGACTCGCTCTCCGACCCCTCGGCTTCTCCTCTATGACTCGAGCTGGCTTCGATCTGGTCTAGCCGATGGTGCACAGCAACGAACTGCGTCTTCATGAAGGCAAAACCCTCCTATATCATGCGGTTCTACTGACAAAGCAAAGCAACAAGACGCTCTTCGTGCGACGTGGGGTCGTGCTCCCTCTTGGTGCGAGCTTCCCTTCTTCGTTGGTTCTCCTCACTCTCCGAGTCGCTTTCTTCAGCTTCAACGGCTTCTGGCGCACCCACCTCTTCCTCATGATCGGCTTCATCCTCGGCTCCTTCGTCACCTCCCAAGCTCTGAACAGCGAGGCTCAACTTCTCGGCATGGATTCCCAGCTCAGCTGCTAACTCCGCCCGTTCATCAAGTGCTTTCCTTGCCACTTCTTCAAGCGTGATGTACTCACCATCATCCAACTGAAACAGGTTACAACTCCGAAGGTTGGTGGCATCCAACACTAGCTTTCCCACAGCCTTAGGAAGACAACCATCCACACTGACGCCCTTCCTAACCAAGATCCAGCTCAACACCATTCCGTAAGGCAAACTCTTCCGATTATGATCCCGGCAAAACACCATCTGTTGCAACATCAAAGCAGGCAAGTTGAACTTAACCAAGTTCTTCAAACAAAAAGCAAAAGTGCACTCTAGCTTACCCAACAACTTGCTCTTGTTATTGTTTGGCAACAAACAGTCCGACACCAACATCACCAAGATCTTTTGCTCCGCAGACAACCACTTCTTCTCCGGCCAAGAGGCTTGAGTGAAACCACTCGTACGGCCTAACAAGTAGCTCAAGTTGTCACGGTACCCCATGGTATCCGTACTAATCCAAGAATGACCACTGTATTGAGCCACTCCGGTAGCAGACAAACTCAAAAACTGAGCCAACCTGTAACACCCCGAAATTTTTAAACTTCTGAAGCTTATATAATAAAGGTAAGTTCTCATTAAATCCCAAAACATAATATAAATAGTACAGGGTTCTATGCCACACCTGAGCTAGAGAACTCAGGTGCACAGGCTAACTAACTAATATCCTCAATAATGTAAATGCATAAGTATGGCACGCAGGCCGAAAGGGAAACTATCTACTTCTACGCTCCAAGATTCTAGCGCGCTCCAGTGTCTACTCCTCTGTGCCTGAAAGCCAAATATATCTGTTCAGCGAGAGATGCTGGTAACCCACTCCAACGCGTTGAAATACAATACATATCGATATATACATAGATATATGAAAAACCATTTCGAAGCATAAAGATATATCCTAAGAGACTCTAGCTTTCAAAACAGGGAATAGACACGACAGATAGGGATAAGCGCAGCCAACAGTCATAATCAAGCATATACAATTCACAATCGTAGGGAACAGACTCGACAGATAGAGATAAGCACAGCCAATAGTCATAACCAAGCATACACGGTTTACTAGCATGTATCCTATTGTCACGATTTCATAACGTTTATAACATCAAACCATCCATATCTCATCACATAGCACACTTTGTTGGCGCCACAGGACCAATCGCATGCCCATACATGAGGGTCAGCGCATATAGCTCTGACACGGCCCCGCAACACCCTGCCCCGTATCGCAACACGGAGGGGTCGATCGCAACCGACCGATGAACCGCAGCTCATCATAATGTTTGACTGCAACCAAACAGTGGACTGCAGCCCAAGAGTAGTTATCTGACCGCATCCAGGAATATGAACCGCAGCTCATGTAAAACGTTTGATCGCAACCAAACGGTGGACCGCAGCCCGAGAGTGTAAATCTGACCGCAGCCAGCTTCTGAACCGCAGCTCAGGAATAACCAATTTGATCGCAACCAAATTGGGGTATCATGCACACGTAACACATAATAAGTACATGCAACCCACATTGACACAGTTGCCTGCCCGCCGGCTGCCCGCTGCCGGCGACGTCCATCCTGGCCGCGGGTAGGTGGCGGGTCCCCTACCCCCCACTGACTCTTTTTCACCAATAACGCCCCGGGAACCTTTGTGGAACCCGAAACCATGCTTAGACACTTTAAAACGCAATTGATGGCAATACGTAGACAATTAACGGATCAAAAGCGAGAAACATACGGCACATATCCTATCATGCTTTCTAAACATAATTAACACCCCAAACATGCGAATTCCCACCCAATACATCAAGAATAACATCATACGAGTTTCACATTACATCCTAGGGTCCTAATCACAATTAAATCATCAAGAACGTAACCCATCTTTTAACACTAAGAAACAATACGATTTATCAAGAATATCACACAATCACTAGGAATCTAGGTTTATCAAGAATATCACAGAATCATCAAGAATCTCTTTCCATCATAGAGATTATCAAGATTACCCAAGAAAGCATAACATCAATTATCAAGATCACACCATCAATATCATAAACGAATCATCAACACACAAGAATGTAGAGGGATGCCTAGAGGGAGATCATAGCTAGGAAAATAGGTTTTGTTGAGACATGGGTTACCTCTTAGCCTTAATTAATTCCTTGGCTATGAAGGTCTTTCTTTAAGCTTTCTTCTTTCTTGATTTCTCCTAAGGGGATTCTTGGAACTTCTTGTGTGGTGAGAGATTATTGTGGTGGGGGTTCTAGGTGCCTCTTATGTCCCCTATTTATATACCTAGGAGTCCTAATTAGGATCTAAATACTATAGGCTTGCTAATTCTATTTCTTTTAGGGCTAGGGGTTGGGTTTTAGAGGTGAGGGCCCACGGACTATGGTGGTCCATTTTCCAAATTAATTATTGTAATTTAATTCTTTCTTTGGATAATTGGTTAAATGATTAATTGGTTTTAGGGGTCGTAACACGGGGTGTTACACTCTCCCCCCTTACAAGGGGCTTCGTCCCCGAAGCCCGGTGTGTTAATCCATTCTTTCACCCCCGGACATCCCGTATTTTGGCCTCCTGGTTAGGAACGTGGCCCCACGTTTTGTCTTTGGTGGGGTAGACTGGACTTCTGGTGTCGTGGTGATAGGGAAGTTTGGGTCTACCTTGGTTTTCTGCTCCGGAGCTGGATGCCCTGCGAGTGCCCAAGGTGGCCTCGATTGCTGCCACCCTCTGATCTAATACGCGTGTCGTACGGATTAAGGACGAGAACCCTTCCTCCATGATTTGGTTTTGCCGGTTGAATTGTGCTAGGATGCGCTCATTGACCGAGCCCTCGTGTTGTTCCCTTGGGTTCCCTCCTGATCGTGGGTGCGCGGATGGATTGGGCTCGTCATCCTCCTCCTGATCCTCATTTCCCTCCAGACCCCCACAATCTTGCATTGCCCGTTTGAGTTTTTTGTTGGAGATGTCCAATTGGTCGACCAATTCTCTTCGCTCCTCCTCGGGTTTTAGGCAGATTTCTTCGAGGGTGAGGTATTGTCCCCCTCCAGTGTAGTAAATATCATTGCGGCGGAGGTTCTGGGCATTAAAGATCATGCCGTTTGCAGTCTTGACCTCAGTCTTGACCTCAGTGTCGCTTAAAGATCATGCCGTAGGCCAGGCTAAGTCGGTTGCTCGTCTTGCAAAATTCCATGTGTTTTAACATGAGGGCCGGTAGGTTGAACTTGATTTTGTGTTTCAAGAGGTAGGCAAAGGTTCACTCTAAACTCCCCACGTATTTGCTCTTATTGTTTGTGGGCAAGAGGCTGTCAGTTAAAATCATAACCAATATCTTTTGCTCCGTCGTTAGCCACTTCCTATTCGGTCGCGTGGCCGAGGTGAACCCCTCCTCTTTTCCGAGTAGGTACCTGAGGTAGTCTTTGTACCCCGTATTTTGGGTATCAATCCACCCTTTTCGGTTGTAATTTGACACACCCGTGGTGGGCAATTTCAAGAGCTTGGCCAAGCGGCCTTCGGAGAGTATGATTTCCTTGCCTCGGACCTTGGTGGTGATTTCTAGCTTATCACCCCGTTTGGTGGCTACTAGATGTTGATAGAATTCTTTCACCAATTCGGGGTACGTATCCCCCTTGATGGTGAGGTACGTATCCAAAAGCCCTTGGTGATTAAGCATATCGACCAATTTCGGAGAAAATTGGTCGGGTTCAAGGGCTTTACCTCCGATTACGGTGTAGCCGGCGTTGCTCCATTCCGGGGTACGGGTTCCGAGGGGCTTTTTCTGCATTTTTGGATAGATGGCACTTTTCCGGCGACTTTTCCGGTGGGACTCCGGCGTGTTTTCCGGTGGATTTTCCGGCGGTGCGATTTCTTCCGTTGGCGAGGGAGACGGCGGTGAGCTTGGTTCCGGCGACGGCTCGTCGAGGGGAGGCGTCGATTTTGGGGTGGCATCGGGCGTTGTCCAGGCCGGTGGCGGGCGGTGCTGGTGTTGCGGGTTCTCTCCGGCGGCGATGGCGGCGTACGGTGGGGTGCGGTCTGGGCGGTCGGCGGTGGTCCGGCTGTAACACCCCAGATTTTCAAGACTTTTAAAACTTATATAATGAGAATAGAATCTCATTAAATCCCAAAATACGATACAAAGAGTACGGGGTGCTATGCCACACCCGAGCTAGAGAACTCGGGTGCACAGGCTAAATTCTAAAACCTCAATCAGTATCAATACTAAATCATGGCACGCAGGCCGAAAAGAGAAAACTATCTAAGCTACGCCTCAAGCTTCTAGCGCGCTCCAGTGATCTACTCGTCTGTGCCTGAAAGCCAAATATATCTGTTCAGCGAGAGATGCTGGTAACCCACTCCAACGCGTTGAAATACAATACATATAGACATATATATAGATATACGAAAACCAATTTGAAGCATGAAGATATATCCTACGAGACTCTAGCTTTTAAAACAGGGATCGACTCAACAGATAGGGCTAAGCACAGACAGCAATTATACCAAGCATATAAAGTTTACAACAGGCAAGACAGGTAAGATAAGCACAATTAATAACCATAATCCAACATATACGATTCCCAGTATAAATCCCATAGTCACATCCCCAAGGTACTCATAGCAACAACTCATCCATATCTCATCACATAGCACACTTTGTTGGCGCCATAGGACCAATCGCATGCCCATACATGAGGGTCAGCGCTTATAGCTCTGACACGGCCCCGCAGCACCCTGCCCCGTATCGCAACACGGAGGGGTCGATCGCAACCGACCGATGAACCGCAGCTCATCATAGTTTGATCGCAACCAAACAGTGGACAGTAGCCCAAGAGTATGTCATCTGACCGCAGCCAGGAAATATGAACTGCAGCTCATGTAGAAACGTTTGATCGCAACCAAACGGTGGACCGCAGCCCGAGAGTGTAAATCTGACCGCAACCAGCTTCTGAACCGCAGCTCAGGAATAACCAATCCGATCGCAACCGGATTGGGGTATCATGCACACATAACACATAGCAAGCACATGCAACCCACATTATCACATTGGGAAGGGGGAGAAAACGTATAACAAAACCTATGCGTGATCCTTCACATACTAAGAATAATCCTAAGGGGTTCATACTTCTTTCACTAGGTCAACGGGATACCAATTCAACTAGCATGCAATATATAATACTCATACAACCTACGAACGGTACCCGAAATATCAAACTAGACATAGGCACAATAGACGGAGTCCGTTGGGACACCACGGGGATCGGGGGAACATCAAACGGGGAAGCCAAAATCCCAAATTGGGTACAAACCAGCGGGTAGCCGGTGGGTGAGGGGTCACCCGCCGGCTGCCCGCTGCCGGCGTTGCCCAAATAGGCCGCGGGTAGGTGGCGGGTCCCCTACCCCCACCTACCCCCCACTGACTCTTTTTCACCAAAAACGCCCCGGGAACCTTTGTGGAACCCGAAACCATGCTTAGACACTTTCAAACGTAATTGACAACACACGTAGACAATTAACGGATCAAAATCAAGAAACATATGGCACATAACCTATCATGCTTTTCTAAACATAATCAACACCCAATCATGCGAATTCCCACCCAATATACCAAGAATAATACCATACGAATTCCACGATATACCTAGGGTTCTAATTATTTTTAAATCAACAAGAACACAATTCATCTTCCAAAATCAAGATTCGGTAGGAATATCATATAACTATCAAGAACCTCATATAATCATTAAGAACATCAAGAACACCATATAATTATCACGAACGTTATATAATCGTCAAGAACACCATAATTATCAAGAACCTCTCCTCATCAAGATCACCCATGGAATCATCCCACCAATCATCAATAATAATATCACAAATCATCAATACACAATAATATGGGGAAATCCTAAGAGGGGAATCATAGCTATGAAAATAGGTTTTGTTGAGACATGGGTTACCTTTTAGCCTTAATTAATTCCTTGGCTACGAAGGGTCTTTCTTGAAGCTTTCTTCTTTCTTGATTTCTCCTAGGGGAATTCTTGGAGCTTCTTGTGTGGTGAAGGATTATTGTGGTGGGAATTCTAGGTGCGTCCTTATGTTCCCTATTTATATATCTAAGAGTCTTACTTAGGGCCTAATTACTATAGGTTTGCTGACTCTATTCCTTTTAGGACTAAGGATTGGGTTTAGGGTTAAGGGCCCATGGACTATGGTTGGCCTTTCCTAATTAATTGTTGTGATTTAATTCTTTCTTTTGGGTAATTGGTTAAATGATTAATTGGTTTTAGGGATCGTAACACGGGGTGTTACACCGGCTGCTGGCGGCGGTGGGTTCGTGGGTTCCGGTGTTGGGGGGCGGCGAGGTGAGCGGGAGAGGTGAGGAGAGAGGGAGAGGAAGTGGGGAAGATGAAGAAGAAGGAGAAGGGTTTTTGATTTGGGGTTTTTGTGGGTTTTAGGGATTTGTGGGGGTTTTAAGAAGGGAGTGTTCCCTTAATGTTTCAAGAAGCACCTTTAGCTTAGTGGTTGAGACCTTGGTTTTGTATGTGGGAGGTTAAGGGTTTAATTCCCATTGGTAACACTAGGTTTTTTATGGTGTGGTCCTTGTCTTTTTTCCTTCTTTTGTCTTCTAGTGGTGGGAGGCTTGGCTTATTTGTGTAATTTTAGTTTCACCCCCGTAAGTAGGATCGAATTTCGATCTAATCTTTTATTTATAATAATTCCGAAGTAATTAAGCTAAGTAAGTAATCCTACTATGAAGGTGTTTACAAGGAAATTGCCGGTTTATCCTAGACAGAACTCGTCTTCTTGGTTTTCTTCCGCGGGGTTTGTATGATCCTCGTCTTCTGGGGTTAGGTTCCCTTCCTCGCGGTTGCTCTCGTTCCCGAGTTCGGCCTGGGTGCGGCTCATGACGAATATCTTTCCGGGAGCTCCGTAGTTTCCTTGGTGAGCGGTGCCCCCGTGTTGACCCGTGGCGGTGGGGCGTGGCCTTTGGGGTTGAGTGCACTGGAAGGCCTTGTGTCCTTCCTCTCTGCAGTTGAAGCATCGCCAGGGATTGCCCATGCAATCCTTGCCTCTATGGCTTTTGTTGCATTTCGGGCAAAGGAAGCTCCTTGTGCTAGCTTCATTGTTCCCTAGGGGTGGTCTTTGGCTGGCCAGGTTACCCGATCTCGTGTTGGTGTCGTTTCTTGTTCTTTTTACGGGTGGTGTTCCACCCCCGGTGTTTCTCTTTCGTATCTGTTCTTGAACCCCACGCTGGAGTAGTTGGATTCGATAGAGATTTGCGGCACTGGAGTAAGCCTCGTTGAGGGTCCGAGGTCTGCTTACCACTAGTGCTTTTCGGGCTTCGAAGTTGAGGCCCGATACGAACCTCTCTATCTTAGTTACCTCAGTAGGGACTAGTTCTGGCGCGAAGCGTGCTAGTTCGAGGAATCGCTTATGGTAGTCCATGACGGTAGTCGTTCCTTGTTTCAAATGGAGGAACTCTTCGTACATAGATGCTTTTACGTGTGTTGGATAGAATCGCTCTCGTAGTCGTGTTTTGAGGTTTTCCCAGTCGAACCCTGGTTCTTGTTGGTAAGCGGGCCCTTCGTGGATCCACCAAAGGTCTGCCTCGTGTCCGAAGTAGAACGAGGCTATCTCTACGCGACGTTCTTCTGGGCATTCTACTAACCCCAGAATTTTGTCGAAGGTCCGGATCCATTCCTCCAGGATTACGGGATCTTCTTCTCCTGAGAACGTGGGTGGTCGATGATTTGAAACTTGTCGGGCGACGTCTGAGTTTGCGTTTGATGGAGGTGGTGGGGGCCTGTTGTTGGGAAGAGCCATGTCGCTTAGTGCCTGGGCGACTTGCGTTAGTTGTTGCAGAGTTTGGGTCAGGGGGTCGTGTGTGGCGGGTTCTGGAGTCCTTGATTGTCTTCTGTTTGGTGCCATGCTGTCGTCCTTCTGGGTCAACGTTTATAGGAATGTTAAGTTAGAGTCCGGTGCCCTTACTTTGATGTGTTAAGCGGGGAAAGTTTTCTTTAAATAGGGGAGGGACGAAGTGAGGGTAGGTTATGTGTAGGTTTCACAGTCTCACCGCGCGTCCTAAGATTCCTGAGTCCTATGTCCCTAAGTACCTAGAGTTTAAGCCTAATGTCTTAAAGTTTAGTCTTAAAAGTCTTATCCTAGGGTCAAACTTAGGCTCTAATACCAACTGACACACCCCGAAATTTTTAAACTTCTGAAGCTTATATAATAAAGGTAAGTTCTCATTAAATCCCAAAACATAATATAAATAGTACAGGGTGCTATGCCACACCTGAGCCAGAGAAATCGGGTGCACAGGCTAACTAACTAATATCCTCAATAATGTAAATGCATAAGCATGGCACGCAGGCCGAAAGGGAAACTATCTACTTCTACGCTCCAAGATTCTAGCGCGCTCCAATGTCTACTCCTCTGTGCCTGAAAGCCAAATATATCTGTTCAGCGAGAGATGCTGGTAACCCACTCCAACGCGTTGAAATAAAATACATATAGATATATACATAGATATATGAAAAACCATTTCGAAGCATGAAGATATATCCTAAGAGATTCTAGCTTTCAAAACAGAGAATAGACTCGACAGATAGGGATAAGCGCAGCCAACAGTCATAATCAAGCATATACAATTCACAAGCATAGGGAACAGACTCGACAGATAGAGATAAGCACAGCCAATAGTCATAACCAAGCATACACGGTTTACTAGCATGTATCCTATGGTCACGATTTCATAACGTTTATAACATCAAACCATCCATATCTCATCACATAGCACACTTTGTTGGCGCCACAGGACCAATCGCATGCCCATACATGAGGGTCAGAGCATATAGCTCTGACATGACCCCGCAGCACCCTGCCCCGTATCGCAACACGGAGGGGTCGATCGCAACCGACCGATGAACCGCAACTCATCATAATGTTTTTATCGCAACCAAACAGTGGACCGCAGCCCAAGAGTAGTCATCTGACCGCAGCCAGGAATATGAACCGCAGCTCATGTAAAACGTTTAATCGCAACCAAACAGTGGACCGCAGCCCGAGAGTGTAAATCTGACCGCAGCCAGCTTCTGAACCGCAGCTCAGGAATAACCAATTTGATCGCAACCAAATTGGGGTATCATGCACACGTAACACATAACAAGTACATGCAACCCACATTGACACATTGGGAAGGGGGAGAAATCGTATAACGAAACCTATGCGTGATCATCCACATACTAAGAATATTCCTAAGGGGTTCATTCGTATTACACCTAGGCCAACGGTATACCAATTCAACTAGCATGCAATATATAAGACTTATTCCACCTACGAATGGTACCCGAACATCAAACTAGACATAGGCACGATAGACGGAGTCCGTTGGGACACCACGGGGGTCGGGGGAACATCAAACGGGGAGGACGGGATCCCGAGGTGGGATAATTTCCAGCGAGTAGCCGGTGGGTGAAGGGTCACCCGCCGGTGGCAAACTTCCGGGCAGCGGGTGCCCGGCGGGAAGTCGCCTGCCCGCCGGCTGCCCGCTGCCGGCGACGTCCATCCTAGCCGCGGGTAGGTGGCGGGTCCCCTACCCCCCACTGACTCTTTTTCACCAATAACGCCCCGGGAACCTTTGTGGAACCCGAAACCATGCTTAGACACTTTAAAACGCAATTGATGGCAATACGTAGACAATTAACGGATCAAAAGCGAGAAACATACGGCACATATCCTATCATGCTTTCTAAACATAATTAACACCCCAAACATGCGAATTCCCACCTAATACATCAAGAATAACATCATACGAGTTTCACATTACATCCTAGGGTTCTAATCACAATTAAATCATCAAGAACGTAACCCATCTTTTAACACTAAGAAACAATACGATTTATCAAGAATATCACACAATCACTAGGAATCTAGGTTTATCAAGAATATCACACAATCATCAAGAATCTCTTTCCATCATCAAGATTATCAAGATTACCCAAGAAAGCATAACATCAATTATCAAGATCACACCATCAATATCATAAATGAATCATCAACACACAAGAATGTAGAGGGATGCCTAGAGGGAGATCATAGCTAGGAAAATAGGTTTTGTTGAGACATGGGTTACCTCTTAGCCTTAATTAATTCCTTGGCTATGAAGGGTCTTTCTTTAAGCTTTCTTCTTTCTTGATTTCTCCTAAGGGGATTCTTGGAACTTCTTGTGTGGTGAGAGATTATTGTTGTGGGGGTTCTAGGTGCCTCTTATGTCCCCTATTTATATACCTAGGAGTCCTAATTAGGATCTAAATACTATAGGCTTGCTAATTATATTCCTTTTAGGGCTAGGGGTTGGGTTTTAGAGGTGATGGCCCACGGACTATGGTGGGCCATTTTCCAAATTAATTATTGTAATTTAATTCTTTCTTTGGATAATTGGTTAAATGATTAATTGGTTTTAGGGGTCGTAACACGGGGTGTTACACAACCTCTTCTCAGAAAGCACAACCTTTACACCTCTCACCTTAGAGGTGATCTCAAGCCTTTCACCCTCCTTCATCACAACCATATGACGGTAAAACTCTTTCACCAAACTCGGGTAAGTCTCGGCCCTTACGGCGAGAACCCATCCAACAAACCTTGATACCTAAGCATATCTAACAAGGAACTAGAAAAAGATTCCGGGTCAAAAGCTTTACCTTCAAGAACAAGGTAGTGGGTATCCACCCATTCCGCTTTTCTAGCCAAGCTTGACCTTCTAGGCATGGTAGGAGATGACCCAAAGCTCAACAAACAAAGCCCACAACTTCTACCTCTTCACACTCGCTGCCACACTCTCTCTCGAGCTCTCTCTCTCTCTCTCTCACTCTCGGCGTCGCAACGACAGCAGACCGGTGATGGCGGCGGCAGCTCCGGCTGTAGCGACGGCGGTGTGGCGGTGGTCCGGCGGTGGTGGGGCGACGGGTTGGTGGTGGTGGAGCTACGGGTTGGGGATGAGGCTTAGGGTGCTCACGGGTAGAGAAGAAGGAAAAGAAAAATGAGGGAAAATTTGGGATTTTAGGGATTTGGGAGAAATTGGGGAAAAAGATGATTAAATTTGGGAATTTTGAATAAAGTGGGAATATATGGTTTAGAAGGAATTAAAATTGGATAAGTTTCAAGAAAGACAATTAGCTTAAGTGGTTTAGAAGTTGAGTTGAAAAGGAATAGGTTTGGGTTTGAAACTCAGAGGTTACAATTAAATTTTAAGCTTGAGTTTTAAGATACACAAGAAGGAATTTTGGCAAGAATTTTGCTATTCCCAAATTTAAAGAGTACTTGGAAAATTTAGGAAGTTCACAAGGAATTGTTGTAAGAACAACCAAGTGAAGGGATTGTAGAATTGGTCTAAGCACAAGGCATTCCAAAGATAGATGGCTACTTCACAACAAGACTTAGATGTCAACTAAAGAAGTCACTTAGCAAGAAGAGAGTTTACACTAAGCTCCAAAAGAATTACTATCAAGAAAAGCATGCCAAGGATTGCCAAGCAAAAGACAACTACGAAACACAAGATAACACTCAAGGCGACGAAGAACACAATACTCGCGGGAAAACAAGGATAGACACGAAGACAAGGGTTACCTGCCAACTCTTCTTCCACCAAACCCTTCGACTCCGCCTGCGAACGCGCCATCACGAAGACTCTTCCAAGTGGCCTTGCTCCAACTGCTCCACGGCCCGAACTAGCTCCCGATGCTCCTCCGGCTCCCGGGAGTGGCGGCAACGCTCTCTGGCCGGCTAGCTGGGGACACTCCGCGACTTTGTGACCACGATCCCCGCATCGGAAACACCTGAGCACAAAACCGTGGAAACTTTGACCCACATGCATCTTCCCACAACGCTGACAAAGGGATGCCTTAGCTTGGTTCCCGTGCTCCGTCCTGTTAGGTCCTTGAGAAGAAGATGACACATTCTTGGCCGGGAAACTCGGTCTTGACTTCTTAAAGGTAGAAGAACTTTCGCCCTCAGATCTCTTCCTAGCTTGCTCATACGATCCCCTCTGAAGCTGTTGCACGCGATACAGATCAGCGGCACACACGTAAGCATCCGTAAGAGAACTTGGCCTACTCACAGTCAAAGCTTTTTGCGCCTCATAGTTCAGATGGGCCACGAATTTCTCGACTTTAGCGAGTTCTGTAGGCACAAACATCCTCGCAAAACGTGCCAGCTCCAAGAACCTCTTGTGGTACTCAACCACAGACATGGACCCTTGCTGCAGGTGGAGGAACTCTTCATACATGGCCGCACGCACATGTGCTGGGTAGAACCTTTCACGCATCCGGTCCTTGAGCGTTGTCCAGTCGAACTCTGGTTCTTCAAGAAGAGCCGGACCTTCATGGACCCACCACAAGTCCGCTTCTTGACAAAAGTAGAACGTTGCCAGTTCTACTATCCTTTCTTCGGGGCAGCCCACCACAGTGAAGATCTTGTCAAACACCGTTAGCCACTCTTCTAAGAATAGAGGGTCTTCATCGCCGGCAAAGGTTGGCGGCCGATGACCCGACACTAAACGTCCTACATCACGGTGCCCAGCAGGGGGAGGAGGCGGCACAGCGTGACTGTTGTTCAACAGAGCTTCACTGAGCGTCTGCATGGTCTGAGTCAGCTGATGGAGGTTCTGAGCGAGCTACTCGTTGGTCGGGGTCTCCGGGGTGCGAGCGCGAGGACGAGGGGGCATCGCAACTTTTACAACAACAACATGATTACGAAAAGATAGCAAACAAGCAAAGAACAGGAAGCAACACACAGCTCACCGCGCAACCTAAAGTCCTAAGCCTAACACTTAGCTTTTTAAGGTCGCTTAGAGGTCTCAAAACACACTTAACCACTTAGAAAGTCTAGACTTAACTCTTCCTAGGCTCAAACCTAGGCTCTGATACCAACTGTAACACCCCCCCCCCCCCCCCCCAAACACAACCTATATAAAAAGGTCTTAACACCTACAGATCATAAAACAAAAACTAGCACATCGGAAGATAAAACGATAACTGGATAAAAGAAATCCAAACGGGGTGTTATGCCACGTCTACCAAACACGGTAAACGCCACGGCGGTCAATCTGCAAAGTGTAAACATCTATCCCAAAAGACATCGGTCTAAAACTACAACGGCACACAGGCCACAAAACAAAGGTAAAGATACTAGACTACTGGCCACTAAACATCGCGCTCGTCTAGACATCACCTGAAAGACACCAACTCATGTGTGTGTGTGTGTCTGAAACCATGAGTAAACACCAACTCAAGACTCATCACTCATCAACAAACAACACGGGAACACATCCCAAGACCACAACGGATAACAACAACACAAGGATAAAGACACGACAAACGGCAACACATGCCTAGGCAACACATGCCTTTGTGACTACACACGTCACAAGAGAGAACACACAACCACGGCTACACAAGCCCTCGTGACATCACACATCACGAGTTGAAATGCCTTCCTTATGCCCTGTTCCAACCTTATGGCTACCCCCAACCTTATATCTAGTTCCAACCTTTACCTCCAGGACCCCTGTACACGAGTCCAACCTTATTCCCCCGAGGACCGTCGTCTCCTCTCCAACAGATCTCCAACAAAACCACCGATTTCATAGTACACGAGGTACCGTACACACACATGGCAACACATACCCTGATAACTCATGTTATCCCTCATAAACGTGAACCTCACACAAAGGCCACAGCTCCATAATCACGTCACAGCCACCACGAGGACCGCTACAATACCTTGGTGACTAGTGTCCCATACCAGTAATCGTGCAATCCAGGTAAAGCCACACACGCATCACACCTCAACAAGAGTCAATCAACGGATCGCAACGAAGGTATGAAACATACTCAATCAAAGAACGGGTCACAGCCCAACAACAACAAAGATGAATAGTTCCGAGGGAAACCAAAGGTATTAAACACCAAACTAGCATGCTTATCAAACGGGGAAACCAAAGATAGTTCCGAGGAACACACAAGACACTTCACAGTTCAACGAAACACAATGTTGAACACTTAGCATGATTCAAGACACCAAAGTCCTACATGGATACCTACCATATAGTTCTAGACATACGAAACATCAAGGAGACACTCAAATAGTTCCACAAAAGAACATCGGGAAGTCAAAAAACCAAATACCGAGCCAAAAGAATCATGTGGAACAAATCCCATCACATCACCACTTATGTACCCGCGGTTAGGCCCACGGGTAGTGCCCCACCCGTGGTTCCGCCCGCGGGAACACTTTTCCACAAGGCACGTACCCGCGGGTAGGCCGACGGGTGGTGTCCCGCCCACCGTTCCGCCCGCGGGTACACACTTGTACCACAACAAATCCCTTCGGGGATTTTCTTCTCCAAACACAAATTCAAGTCCAAAACATGCCAAATCTCACCCAATACAACAAAATGACTTGAATCATGGAAAATGCCAAGCAATGGCACACAAGAACCCTAAACACAAGCTCTAGATATGCATTTTCACAAGACAAATGCATAAACACTCACATTTCATAGCAAAACACATGTTGAATCCAAGAAATCACATATAGGTAAGCAAAATAGGTTTTGGTAGAGCATGGGTTACCTCTTGTAGACCAAAAGACTTCACTTTACACCTCAACAAGCTCCTTACAAGGCTTACTTTCCAAACCCACTTCAAGATCAAACCAAAAGATCATAAAGATCCTACCTTTAAGAAAAAGACATCTAAGATGGAACCAAAAACACAAGGTGGACTTAGATCTTACCCTCCTAGATGCCCAAATAGGTGAAAGGTTGAATCTTGGAAGCAAATCTTGGAATCTTGACAAGGGTTTCAACTTAGCTTGGAGAATAAGCTACACTTCTTTCTAGAGAGAAGGTAGAGCTAATTTCTAGGAAATGTAAGGAATGAAATGAAGAAGTCTTCTAGGTTAGGTTACAATACTAACTCTTGGTGAAAAGTCAAGAATACCCTTACTAACCTTTAGAAAGTGTAAGGAACAAGGGAACTCCCCTCAAAGCTCAAGGTACAACACAACTTTAAGGTTGACTAGTCAAATACTAGTCCTTGAGTATTAAAAAAATCATAATTTTAGGAATTAATTCCTCAAATGAAATAGGATTAATTATTCAATTAATCCATGGATTGAATGTGGATTTTCGGGGTGTCACAGTCTCTCAGCGGTGTGTTGGGCTTGATCCGCTACGGTCCACCGACTGTGCCCGTCAACGGTGTGTAGGGTCGTATGTCCCCCCTTGTAAAGGGGAACACAGTCCACCGACTGGGCGCGTCAGCGGTGTGGAGGATTGTGGTCCGACGTTGAGTTCGTCAGCGGTCTTTAAAGGGTTGGTTGCGATCAACTCCCTTCATGCTGCGGTATGAGGTAGGGTGCTGCGGGGCCGTGTTAGTGCTATAAGCGCTAACCCTCATGTTGGGGCATGTGATTGGTCCCGTGGCGCCAGCTCAGTGTGATTGAGTGTCACAAATGATGATTTGAATGATGATGATTTGAATGATGACTTGAATGACGAATGAATGATGATTGAATAATGATGTGGATGATTTGAAAGTAAAGTGTGACCTTAGATACATGTTCTTTATGATGTTGTTTCTATATAATTGTTTATCATGATTGTTTGTGCTTACCCCTACTTGCTGAGTCTATCCCTGATTTTAAAGCTAGAGTTCCCTAAGTATCTATCTTCCTGCTTCAAAATGGTTTTTGTATATATATATATATATATATATATATATATATATATATATATATATATATATATATATATATATATATATATATATATATATATATATATATATATATATATATATATATATATATATATATACCTATATTGTATTTCAACGCATTGGAGTGGGTTACCGGCATCATTCGCTGAACAGATATATTTGGCTTTCAGGCACAGATGAGTAGACACAGGAGCGCGCTAGAGATCCGGAGCGTAGATTAGTTAGTTTCCCTTTCGGCCTGCGTGCCATGATTATGTATTGACATTGCTTTGAGGTTCTTTATTTAGTTTAGCCTGTGCATCTGAGTTTTCTAGCTCAGATGTGGCATAGCACCCCGCACTCTTATGTTGATTTTGGGATTTAATGACAATTCACCTTTATTATGTAAGCTTAAAAATTTTCAAAATTTCGGGGTGTTACAGGTAAAGTGGGGTTTGGTTGGGTCGGTGACAAGCGGTGTTTGAGATTTTGGGTATACCTTGGTTTCTTGCTCTTGAGCCTGAAGCTCCACGTGTGCTTAATATGGCCTCGATTGCAGCCACCCTCCTGTCCAATGAACTTGTCGCGAGAATCAAGGATGAGAATCTGTCATCCATGATCCGATTCTACCTTGTGAGTTGCGCAATGATAAGCTCATTGATGGTCCTCTCATCCTGGTCCCCCATGTTTTCTCTTCCTCGTGCGGACTCAGGTTGGCTAGGCTCGCTTTCTTCTTCCTACTCCTCTCGTTCTCCACTTCCTTGCATTGCTCGTTTCAGTTTCTTGTTAGGGATTTCCAACTGGTCAACCAACACTCGCCGTTCTTCCGAGGATTTCAAGCAAACCTCCTCGAGGGTGATGTACTATCCCTCTTCGTCGTTGCGGCGGAGGTTTTGGGCATAGAAAACCATCACGCCTATGGACCTGGCTTCAGTCCGGCTTAGGTCCACTCCCTTTCTTTCCATGATTAACTTAGGATCATCCCGTAGGGTAAGCTGAACCAGTTGCTAGATTTACAGAATTCCATGTGTTTCAACATAAGGGCAGGCAAATTGAACTTGACCTTATGCTAAAGGAAATAGGCAAAGGTGCATTCCAAGCTCCCCATGTCCTTGCTCTTGTTGTTAGTGGGCAACAAGCTGTCGGAGACAATCATAACTAGCAATTTCTGTTCTGCGGTCAGCAACTTCTTGTTTGGCCTTGTGGCCAAAGTAAAACCACCTTCTCTTCCTAGCAAATACCCGAGGTAATCCTTGTACCCTGTGTTTCGGGTACTGACCCATGCCTTTCGGTCATAGTCTGACACACCCGTGGTGGTCAGTTTCAGGAGTTTAGCCAAGCGGCTCTCGGAGAGCACAATTTCCTTGCCCCGGACCGTGGAGGTGATTTCCAACTTGTCCCCCCCCCCCCCCCCCCCGTTTGGTGGCTACCAAATGACAATAGAACTCTTTTACCAACTCGGGGTACGTATCTCCTTTAATCATGAGATAGGTATCCAAAAGGCCTTGGAATCTAAGCATGTCAACCAACTCCGGAGAAAATTGGTCGGGTTCGAGTTCTTTACCTCCGATCACCGTGTAGTCGGCGTTGTTCCATTCTGGGACTCGGGTACCGATGGGCTTCTTCGGCATTATTTTGGAGCGGTTATGGTTGGAGGCGGTTTTTCTGGTGACTTTCTAGCAAGCTAGGCGACAGCGTGGGCGTCGCTTTGCTCGAAGGGTGGTGGCAGCGGGGCTTCGTTCGGGCGGCTGGTTGTGCGGCGGGGGATGGTGGCCGCGGGCGTTGAACGGGCAGAGGGCGGGGAAGTCGCTTGTAGTGCTGCGTTGGCCGCGGTCGCTCGGCGGGGTGTGGACGGCGACAGTCGGACGGGGGAGGTTGCTAGATGGGAGGTCGGCGGCAGTTGGGGGTGACGTCCGGTGTATAGCAGGATGCGGGTGGTCGGTCGGTGTGGAGAGGGGAGGAGGAAGGGAGGATAGAGAGAGAAAGTGGATTTTGGGTTTTAAGGACTTAGAGGGGGTTAAGAAGGTTGTGTTCCCTTGAGGTTTTAAGAAACACTCATGGTTTAGTGGTTAGGAGCTTGGTGTAATATAAGTGGGAGGTCTAAGGTTTAACTCCCATTGGTTTCATTAGTCCCCTTTGTGCACTCTTTCATGCTTTTGAGGGCTCCTTATTCGGTGTGGCAAGTGCTTCGATTAGATCCTCTCGTTGGACCTTTTGGTTTCACCACGTGTTGGGTTTGGGAATTTGTAGATTATTGAAGGCGCGGATATTACTCCTTCTCTTTCCCCGAGGGGTGGTAGTCATGGAGAAATTAAGCTGACTGAATTAATTGATCTTGGCTTTTATTTAAAGGCACGAGAGTTTCTAAATAACCGAGCTAAATAAGCGATTCTACTAAAAGGGTAGTTTACAGGGATTCACAGTTTTACCCTAAGTAGAATTCTTCTTCCGGATTTTCCTCTGGTTGATTCGTGGGATCCTCATCTCCTAGGGCCATGTTTTCTGCGTCTGGGTGCGGCTAATGATGAATACCTTCCCGGGAGCCCCGTAATTCCCTCGGTTATTCGCGCTCCCTTGTTGGCCCATAACCGTAGGGTTTGTGCTCGGGGGTCGAGTGCACTGGAAGGCCTTGTGTCCTTCTCCCCTGCAGTTGAAGCACCGCAAGGTGTTCCCAAGGCAGTCCTTGCCCCTATGATCCTTATCGCATCTTCGACAAAGGAATGGTCTTGCATTGGCTTCGTTGTTTCTTAGAGACGATCCTTGGTTAGGTGGGTTAATCGTCCTTGTGTTAGAGTCGTTCCTTGCTCTTTTCACAGGCGGTCCCCCGTTTCCGGTATTCCTTTTGCGGATCTATTCCTGAACTCCTCGTTGTAGGAGTTGGATCCGGTAGAGGTCGGCGGCGCTGGTGTAAGCCTCGTTAAGGGTTCGGGGTTTGCTTACAATTAGAGCCTTTCGGGCTTCGAAGTTGAGGCCTGTCACAAATTTCTCTATCTTGGTCATTTCTTTAGGCACCAACTCGGGCGCGAAACGAGCTAGCTCGAGAAATCGTTTGTGGTATTCCATGACCGTGGCCATCCCTTGTTTCAGGTGGAGGAATTCTTCGTACATGGCTGCCCTTATGTGTGCGGGGTAGAACCGTTCCCGTAGTCGCACTTTTAGGGACTTCCAGTTGAATCCTGGTTCTTGCCTATAAGCAGGTCTTTTGTGGACCCACCAAAGGTCAGCTTCATGTCCGAAGTAGAATGAGGCTATTTCTACCCGGTGTCCCTCCGGGCACTCTACTACCTCGAAGATCTTGTCGAAGGTTCGGATCCATTCTTCAAGGATTGTGGGGTCCTCTTCCCATGAGAAGATAGGCGGCCGGTGGTTCGAAACTTGGCGAGCTACATATGAGTTTCTGTTTGGTGGTGGTGGTCGATTATTGTTATGGAGGACAGCGTCGCTTAGTGTCTAGGCGACCTGAGTCAGTTGCTGTAGATTCTGAACTAGTGATTCGTGAGCGGAGGGTTCAGTGGTCCTTGGCTGACTTCTTGTTGGCGCCATTCTGGTGGTTTACAGGGCCAATGTCGATTGTAATGGTAAGTTAGGGGTTCGCATCCTTACCTCGATGCTATAAGTATTGGGAATCTTTAAACTAAGCACATAATAGAGTGAGGAGAAGTTAGGCAGACAATGACAGATAAACTCACAGCCTCACCGCGCGTCCTAAGACTCCTAAGTCCTAAGTATTTAAACACCTAGAGTTACGACTAAGCATCTTAAGGTCTCAAACTTAGACCACTATCCTAGGTATAGCTTTAGATTCTTAGAGTCTAACACTTAACATCCCTAGTATGAAGTTACCTAGAGTTCGAGCTTAATGTCCCAAAGTCTTATCCTAAGGGCATTGTCTTAGGGTCGAACTTAGGCTCTGATACCAACTGTAACACCCCTAAATTTCAAGGTATTTAAAACTTATAAAATAAAGGCGAATTCATTGATTAAGTCCCAAATAGAGCATGAAGCTATCCATAAGAGTCAGGGTGTTATGCCACACCTAGGTTTGAGAACCTAGGTGCACAGGCTAAACTAACTAAGCAAAAGGAATCCTCAAATCAATATTCAATACAATCACAAGGCACGCAGGCCACTACTGAGCTAAAACTAACTAAGCTAAGTCCAAGGCTCTGACTAGCACGCTCCGAAGCTAAAGCTCATCACCTGAAAAACATTCGGTATTACAACCGTCAGCGAATAATGCTGGTAACCCACTCCAACGCGTTAAGTACAATATAGGTAGATATAAGAAACTCATTTTGAAACTGGAATATATATATACTTATGAGACTCTAGCTTAAATCCAAGATCAAGACTCAAGGCATATAACAGACTCAATATCATAGAATAATCATAAGAACTAATAGACATCCTAGCCATGCAATGCAAGACATAACAAGTAGATAAACATGCAAATAACTAAGGCATTCAATACAATCAATTAGCAAGTAGTCAACAAAGCACATAATTCCTTATATCCTCACCCCTTATGCCTCCGGGCAACTACATGCCCCCACCGACGAACCCACCTTTCAACCACCAACATATCAAGATGGTGTCATAGTGCCATTCAATGATCCGCACCTCTAGTGCCAATAACAAGGGGTTAGCGCATATAGCTCTAACATGACACCGCAACACTTATAACATGACCCAATACTCAACGGCAAGCTAGTCAAAGGTGGGTGTGTGCCTTTAGCACAGTCACCGCTATGGTCTGTACCTTTAGTACAATGACCGGGCACAAGTGGTGCCAACCGCTAACAGTTTATTTTCCACCAATCACAATCTCATCAATATCATTATCATCATCATCATCAGTTACATTGGCCATTGCGCAATGACCACGATACTCATCATCATCAATCAATCAACACATAATCACATAACAAGCAAGACACAACAACAACGACACGTATCACACATAGAATCCTAGAATGATGCCTAAAACACCAAACGAGGCTCATACACGACAAATGGTGTATAACAGGACACAACGGGACACGAGGAAATATCAAACGAGGAAAAACACCACGAACCACGCCGGGATTCCAGCGAGTAGGTGGCGGGTTACTATTCCAGCGGGTGGCCGGCGGGCAGACCACCGCTCGCCGGCTGCCCGCTGGAACAGTAAATGCAGGCAGCGGGTAGGTGGCGGATGGTCAGTCCCCCACCTACCCCCCCCCCCCCACTGATACACATGCAACTTTATGGTCTCGGGATCCCCTGTGGAACCCGAAACCAAGTCCAAACACATATATAACGACAATACCACGTATTCAATTAACGGAATTCCACGATATAACCCTAGGGCTCTAGACACAGTCAAAATATGAGATCATTCGTATAATTAATCATAGTATCAAGAACATCAATATTATCACATAAACATCAAGATTATCATATAAGCACAATATAAATCTTAGGCAAAGCTCTATCAAGACTCAAGCACAGGATCATATATCAAAGGAGCCAATGAATAAGATATAGCAAGGAAAATAGATTTTGTCGAGACATGGGTTACCTCTTAGCCTTAATCAATATCCTTGGCTACTAAGGTTCTTTCTCTAAGATCTTCTTCCTGTGAGTTCTCCTACGTTTGATGGCAGGGTGATTCCTTTGTAGGTTTCTTTCTAGGAATATCTCGTGTGGTAGAATTAACTATGGTAGGGTTTCTAAATGCTTCCTAAGTCTCTATGTATATATTTAGGAGTCCTAACTAGGGTCTGAATAGTAAGGATCCACTTATCTTATTCATTATAGGATTAAGGATTTGGTTTTAAGAATAAGGGTCCATGATCCATGGTGGGCTACATCGATTAATTAAAGGGAATCCTAACCCAATTAAATCCTTTCTAATTACTATTAACGGAATCGATTAAATAATTACTCCTTGGTTAGAGGCCGTATCACGGGGTGTTACATCCCCCCCCCCCCCCCCCTTTACATGATGCTCCCGGGGGGATATTTATTCTAGGGTACAAGATTCTTGCAAGGAAAGTAGGACTGACGTAGAGCAAATTCTATAAGGGAAGTAGGGCTGACGCAGAGCCAATTCAATTAAGGAATCCAACCTATTAACTACCACAACTATCTAAGCCAATAAAGGAAGCTGCTTAAATAAATGAAGAGATCTCCGTAAAATCTGCTTATAACCGCCTCTGGGCAAGCACCCAGTTGGGGACACCCTGATTGCCAAGGAGATGCGTAAAGGGGCCGTAGTACTCGGCCGAGGACACCCCAACCGCGGAGCCTGGTCACCCGATTGAGTTCCTAAGTGGTACCTTGCCGAGGACACACCACCCGCAGAACCTGGTCGCCCGTCTGAAACCTGGAAAGGTATTTGGTAAGGGACACGCCGACTACCAAGGCTGGTCGCCCAACCGTGTCTCATATATGAACCCAATCGAGGACACGCCGGCTACTGAGCCTAATCAATCTACTCAAGCCGGTCGATCCTCGTCGGAGTAAATGCCCATTCTTGTGGACGGTTGGCTGCTGAGGATGGCTCATGTAATCTCCAGGCGACTCATATGGTGGACGGGAACTATGGATGGCATCCCCATTTGCTAAGTATCGATCCCCGCCTGAATCTGACTGCCTTGCCTTATACACTTGACCGGCTGCCTGATTTGGGTTATCTATCAGTACTAATTGCCTCGTTAAAAACCTGAACTTAAGAAAATCTCGTGGGGAAAACTTAGTTAAGGGAAAACGAGTACAGCCATAAGCCTTCAAGGCATAATCTTCAGGATTTTGGGGTTTGTCTATTTAAGTGCTTGCCTTCGAGGCATAATCTTCAGGATTTTGGGGTTTGACTATTTAAGTATTCGCCTTCAAGGCATAATCTACAAGATTTTTGGGTTTGAATAGTTAAGTATTTGTAGACAACTTACCCCATTAATATATCATACTCGTACCTCGTTAAAAACCACACTAGCAAAACTCATTGGGAGAAACCTAGCAAGGAAAAGAATACATGGTATGTATATGCTGCAAAAAGTATAATTATTACTCCTTTTAAAACCCAATCTACAGGATTGACCAATCTACAAGATTGAATCGAGTGAATGTATACGCGGCAAAAAGTAATCTATCAGTCCTTTTAAGACACAATCTACAGGATTGTCCAATATACAGAATTGTCCAATCTATAGGATTGACTTGAGTGAATGTACTTCTCGTCTCCCCCTGAAGATAACAATCTTCAAATTTTACATTGTTTAAAGTAAAATCATTGTTTCAAAAGCTTGTAGAAAAGGGATATGGTACAATCTTCAGGATTGCCATTAGAATTTATCATATTTTTTCATGATCATCTGGACCAATAAAATTATTTATAGTTTATATTTTGTTGCTCCCGCTAAATATAATAATTTTCTTTACCTACGCATATCAATCTTATGGATATTTTGTAGGTATACATTTGCTAACTTGTCACTGGAGCAAATCTTCTGGACAAATATTTTATCACTCTTTTAGAGTTCATGTGGATCAGAGTATTTTATATAATGAAAAACTATATATGTTTTTATTTGTCCCATGTATGATGACTTGTACTGCTGATAACGTGTTGTGTCAGATTATGCCCGATGGCCTTTAGCTCCTAACCGATGAACTTATGCAAAATAGATAATATTGGATGATAGAGCGAAAGAAGACAATAGAATATAGGATAATCAGATTTCATTCATCAGCATTCCTTGATCAATACACTATCATCATAACGGAAAGCAATAATGACATATATAAATACTACCGTTACATTCGTTATACAAACTATACATAATGTCCACAAATAATATTTATAACAGTGTGCTTATTATTGGAAGTAGAAACAAAGACTATATAACTATAAATCAACTGTTAAAATATCATTGATCATAAATTTATTAAACACATGTTCTCAAAATTGTCTTTTGACATCTCCAATATGGGAATAAAGATGTAAGAAGGGTTGGCTGAAGGAGATTTAATCACCGGATATTAAATTTCCTAGGCGAGTGGTACGTGCAGGCACTCACTAGTGTGTGCTAGCAGGTGCCACTTTGGTGAACCATTATTAGTGTTTTTTTTAAGGAATATATATTGTTTATCCTCAACTGTCAATATGACTGTTGAATAACGTCATATTGACAGTTGAGAACGGTCAATATGCAAATGACGCAATTTTTCCCCGAAGAGAGGAACTTGTTTTTCAAGAAAAAAAAAAAGAAAATGATGTGTGACACGTGATTCCATGCACTACGCAACACTCGCAAATGGTGGGGGACAGTCTATCTCCCACCATTAATGTTCCATTTAATTATTAAAAAAAATAGAAATTAAAATTAGCCTCAACGGTTATTTTGTCGTTGAGGCTGAAATGAAATTTATTTCATTTCTTTCACTCAACGGCTATTTTTGCCGTTGAGATTTTTTTTTTTTTTTCTAAGAGTTAATTACCGATTTAGTGCCTCAACTATGAGAATTTCACCAATTTGATCCTCGACTACCAAAATTTCTCAATTTAGTCCCGATAATGTTTTTTTTTAATACCAGAAATGGTCTTAGAGTCAAACTATCGTTTTAAATGCAATAAAACTGAGGACAGATTTGTAATTTCACTCCCCAAACCGCCATCTCCTAGGACGTCTTAGAGCAACACCTCTCCGCCCAGAACTTCCGGCAGGCCGACGAGGAGACCCGTCGCCTCCTCATTTCTCTGGTCGGCGACGCCGCCCAAAAGCCCGGCTACGTCTTCTTCTCAAAGGTCCAGTTCATCCCCACCTACGACCTCTGGTACATCGACTCCCTGTGGCAGAAACACAATAACGAGAAATTAGGCTACAGCGTCCAAAAATAAATATGGAATAAAGTGGGAGAAGACTTCACAAAGCTCTTCCTCAATCTGGGGTGGATGAAGAAGCTCGACATGCAGGTGGAGCAGTACAATTACCGGTCCTTCCTCGACGTGTTCACGTGGGAGATTTCCGACGGGGTACCGTTGGACGGTCACCTACCGTTGACGAACGCTCTGAGAGGAACCCAGTTTTTCAATAGTATTCTCACCCGGCCCATTCAACTCTCCCGTACCCCATCTTCGCCGCCACGGCTAACAACAACATCCACCCGAATCCCTTCCTCTGGTAAGCCTCCCGGATGAATATATCCTTGATGTAGAACCCGGGTTTTGCCAGAAACGAGGAGTAGTTAGGGGAAAATAGGGTGTACCCGGCAACGGTGGTGCCGGTTAGGGCTTGGTACTGGAAGGTTTCGGCACCCGGGTCGTCGGTTTTGAGGTCGAGAGTAACGATTTTGTTGATAGGAGTGAAATGAGGGTTTTCAGGGGCGAGCAGGAAGGGATTGGGGGAGACTTCTAGGACGAAGACGGTGAAAGAGGCGAATGACGGGATGGGATTAGCGGCAGGGAAGAGGGTGGTGGAGAGAGTGACTTCGGTGGCGAAGAAGAGGTGGGTGAGACGCTCGAAAACGGCCATCTGATGGATAAGGTAGTGTATGTGGGGGATGCCGGCGGGTGTGGCGAGATGGATGCAGGTGAAAACTCGGCGGCCGGTCGGAACTATCTCCTCAATTTAAATTATTCGGTAGAGCCTAAATTACAAATCTGTCCTCAATTTTAACGCTTTAAATGATAGTTTGACTTTAGGACCATTTCAGGTTATAAATGCATAGTTAGGGACTAAATTGAGGAATTTTTGTAGTTGATGACCAAATTGGTGAAATTGTAATAGTTGAGGGACTAAATCGGTAATTAACTCTTTTTTTAAAATATAAATTGCTTGAATTAAATTTAAAACTTAAATTTTATAAAATTTAAATATATTTTATTTTTAATTTATTAAATTATATTTATATTTAAAATTAGAAATTATAATTATAAAGTTGAAATTAATAATTATAGAAAATGAATAAAATAATAAAAGATGTATTAAGAGTGTGAAGGAGTAGGGGCACAAAATGGGTAGAAAAGGCAAATTATGATGTGGATCCGGGTCCATCTTGGCGTCATTTTGCTTCAAAACGACGCCGGCTAAATTTTATTTTTTTTTTTTAAATATTGCTTCCTTCTTTGCCGTTTGTCTTCAGAATTTGTTCCTCTACATTCCCAGTTTTTGAATTCTATAGTCACAATTTGAGAAAATTTCAATTTTAGTCATATGACTATAGGGGTCTTGTTAATTTCAGTCCTTGACTTTTAAAAGTGTCAATTTAGTACCTTAACTATGCAATTTTTGTCAATTTTGGTCACTCTAGCCAAATTGCCAGTCAAATTTCGTCGGAATATTTAAATTGTTAAAATAATGAGGGTATTTTGATAATTTCACGTCTCTTTTCTTCTTCCCAAGCGAGTTCATCCATTCCTCTCCCGTTTCCGGTGAATGCAATAAACTAAGATGATGGGGAAAGGATGCTTGATGATATTAAAGATAGGGTTTAGAGGGGGAAAGAATGCCAAAAACGGGAGAGAAAGAAATGGACTCGTCGAAAAAGAAGAAAATAGGCGTAAAACGATCAAAATACCCTCATTATTTTAACTATTAAAATTTTCCAGCGAAATTTGGCCGGCAATTTGACCGGAGTGACTAAAATTGACAAAAATTGCATAGTTAAGGTACTAAATTGACACTTTTAAAAGTCAGGGACTGAAATTAACAAGACCCCTATAGTCATATGACCAAAATTGAAATTTCCTTTTTACAATTTAATAACTGAATATTCACAATTTTAAATTTCAATATACAAAATTACAGAACTCAATATTCACAAATGTAGAACTCTATATTCACAATTATATCAACAGTATAACACAATTTTTGAATTTATATGTATAATTTTTGAACACTATATGCACAAATATATATATATATATATATATATATATATATATATATATATATATATATATATATATATATATATATATATATATATATATATATATATATATATATATATATATCATTGGCTGAGAAAACGGTGCCACTAACGGCACCGTTATTTCAGATGTGCAAAGCTGTGTCGTTTTGGACCTGGGTCCACCGAGTCCATGACATAACAATTGGGTAAAAAATGGGAGAAGGATGGGAGAGAAAATAGGATATGAAATTATTGAGTGATGTGAAAGAGTTGGACACACAAAATGGGGAGATAAAGAGAGAACCATTATAGAGGCCCTTATGGATTTAGACCTGGAATTTATATCATTGAACATAGTCAACATAGCATTATGGATTCTAAATTGAAACGACGATGTGCATAATTCATACTCGTATGGTACAAATTTTCATAACACAAAACAACGCAAAACATATAGACCCTTGATTTATACGACGAGGTACATAATTCATTCTCGTAAGGTATAGAATTTCATAACACAAAATGTTGCATATACATGTTATATATTTACTTATTTTTCAAATTTAATTTATATACATAATTTGTGTTCATAGACACTGAATTTCATAACACAAGATAGATAAATTCGTAACATAAGACACAGTTACTAATTTGTTTCAGATACACAGAATTTCTACTCTTAAGGTACAGAATTTCATAATGCAAGACACAAAAAGTCAGTAAAACAAAAAGTCAATAACACAAAACACATACACATGAACCAAGGTCCACAATGAAGTGTGGGCCTTGGTCCATATATAAGGATTGTTAGGCAGCAACTTTTTTGCGGACCAAAGCTAAGTCCACATAGCTGTATAGACCATAAATATAAGTTACTGCGTACATCCGTACATTTTTAATATACTAAAAGTACATTATTTGTATATTGAATTTACATTATTTGATATATAGTATATAAAATAATTACTTTCAGTACTCAAATAATGTATTTTCAGTACTTAAATAATGTCTTTTCCATAAATACAAGTTACATTATATTTTTAATATACTAAAAATGCATTATTTGTGTACTGAATGTACAATATTTGATATTGTACAAAATAATGTACTTTCAGTACTCAAATGATATACTTTAAAATAATGTACTTTTTATTTGGGAAATAGCAATTAAGCCATCGAACTCAAATAACCCCCAAATAAGCCATTGAACTCGGAAAAAAAAAAAAACAATTAACATTTTTAACAGGTTAACTTTAGGTTTTTGTTGACTGGATTGCCAAATGTTTATTTTGTTTACATTTCTTTTATTATAATCCTCTTACATAGTAACATATTTCAAAATAATTATAATCAAAATAGTTTTATCTTGTCGAGATTTGATTGATTTATTTATTTATTATTATTTTTTCACTGAATTTTCTATTGAAAAATAATAATAAATAAATAAATTAGATGTAGACAAGACAAAACTATTTTGATTGTAATTACTTTAAAATATATTACTATGTAGGTGGATTATAATTAAAAAAAATGTAAATAAAATAAATATTTGGCAATTCAGTCAGTAAAAATCTAGAGTTAACATGTTAAAAATGTTAATTGCTCTTTTTCCTCGAGCTCAATGGCTTATTTGAGTATTATTTGAGTTCGATGACTTAATTGCTATTTCTCAAATAGTTCAGTGACTTATTTGTACTTTATCCCTAAAAAATAATGTATTGGGAGAAACCAAAATAAAAAATATTTGAACGCCAAAAATCCGAAAACAAAGAAAGAATTCACGGTGGATCGAAGACCCCTTGTATCCCATGTCTTCTTCGTTCTTCATCGCTAGAATCCAAAAGGAAAGGGTAAAAACAAAAACCTTTTATTGAATTTCAAATAACGATTAATTAAATTTAGGAAAAAGTGCAATTTTCGTCCCTAAGTTATAATGTAATTGTAAAATTCATCTCTAAGTGTTGATTATACTCACTTTTTGTCTCTAAGTTATCATTAATGTTGCACTTTTCGTTACTTTACTTATAAAATATTAAGAACGAAATTTATAATTTTAGTATAACTTAGGGACGAAAAGTAAGAACGAAAGAATAAAAAGTGCAACGTTAATAATAACTTAGGGACGAAAAGTAAATATGACCAACACTTAGGGGCGAATTCTACAATTACTGTATAACTTAGAAAAAATTTCCCTTAAATTTAACTCTAATTAAAATTCATTATTTTAAACTAAACTTTTTAAGTGAACAAATTACCTAGACCTTTTAAATTAACTGTACATCTGAATCTCAATGGGGCAATAATATAGTAATTTTGGCGCAATTCTAGCTTAATTGGTTAGATAATTAGTTAGTAACCACAATGTTTCAAGTTCGACTTCTTGTATGCGAGAGATACTTATTACTTTCTTGGTCTGAGTCAGTTATCTGTGGGTCACTTAACCGATTTACCTCTTTGTATTTCCTTGCCAACTAAAGTTATGATGCAAGTTTCATCCAAAATGCATATTCAGATATCGGTGGGAGACTTTCATGTAAATCAAAGGATATTGTAATTTTATACTACTACATTATATAAACATGAGTGTATACATATTAATTTACCTAATAGTGAATCATTTTCTTTCCATTAATTCAAATATATAGTTACTTAGCTTAAATTTTAAAAACTCCCAACCTTCCATTAATTCAAATATATAGTTACTTAGCTTAAATTTTAAAAAATCCCAACCCAAAGGTCTGACAGAGGGGAGGATATATGCTTAGCAGACAGGGTCAAATGCAGGTGCGCACAATGAATTTATCCACTTTGAGCATAATCCCTACGTTGTGGCTACTGAGGTTCGAACCTAAGTACTGTCTAGTGAATCGGTGAGCAAAGTCCGTGCAGGTTGGTTTTTTTTTTTTTTTTCCAAGGGTAATTAATATTAACATTGGTGCAGAACTACAGATAGAATGATTAATATAATGAATACAAATGAAAAAAAAAAAAAAAAAAAAAAAAGATAATAATAATGTCCGTTTGTCATATGAACGCAGCGGAAATCCAGGAAGCAAATTAAAGGGCGGAAGTATTATAGCATAAATACAGTGCAAAAGAGAAGAAAAGGATGCAATTGACGTTGGATTAACAGAAAGCTTTAATTTAGTCGGCATATTAAAAAAAAAAAAAAAAAAAAAAGTTCCCACATCCTATGGATCGAAGGCCATCTGTATTCATTTCCTTATCATCTCCAAATCCCTCCCCCTTTTTCACAACTTTAATTTTGTTCGAGTGGCAACAAATACTTGTATCTGTTTCACACTCCAAATGGCTTCCCAAATTTGATTCTTAACAAACTTCTAACTCCTTCATTTATTTGTTTCATCCACTGTAATAATGCTAGTCCTTCGTTGAAAACTTTATCTATTTGATAAGTAAAGTTCTGACGACGAATACGTGATCGTTTCTTACTATTAATTAAGCGGTTTGGCATATGAGAACTTGGTATTTTTTGTTTTTTATTTTGAATTGAAACGTGAGAGAACACGGTGTTCTTGTATCATAAAATGATTTGATACAGTAGTATTATCCTATATCATGAACTATCGAATATTATATGTGTATCATCGAATTTAACGATGTTAGTCTATAATGCAGATTTTATCGAGTTGATGCATGATTAAGATTTTGACATATTTTACAATTTATCTTATATATGTTGGTTGATTTTGAGTTGAAGAGAAAGTACTGTGCGTACTTTTATTCAACCACAAACCGTTGGCGGCTAGCTAGATACCATAAATATATACATTAATACATATTATATGGATTAGGCATCCGGTAATTAATACATTCAATTTCATACATCATCATTGTTGCTACCAGCTGCAAGATGGATGACTATTAGATCAGCACCGTCGTCTGAATACGACTCTTAGTGAAAAAATGATTTCAGAAACGTACAGTTATATTACATACCAAAAAAAAAAAAAAAAAAAAAAAGTCTCAAGTATTTGGCGAACCGTAACCGTAACCAAGAGGTTCGATGTGTGCTTAGCTTATAAATTTTATATACAGAGTATTATTTTTTAAGATAATTGGTCAAAATTCAAATCTAGTCGATTAATTATCAGATGCCATAGCTTGATATGCCAAAATAAAAGTCTTAAGTATTTGGCTAAGTGTAACCGAGAGACTCAATGTGTGCTCATAAATTTTATATACAGACCTACAAAATGTTACGGAGTATTTTTTAGACAACTAATCGAAGTTCAAGTCTAATCAATTTCCCGTGACCACAGTTAGGAATCAAGACATAATAATATAATAAGAAAATCATCTTAGACGGATACTTACATACAATAAGAAGATCATACAATAAGAAAATCATCTTAGACGGATACTTATATAATCAAGACATAATAATATAATAAGAAAATCATCAAAAAATAAGAAGTTTCATTACACACAAATACTTACATACATATATACATACTTAGACGGATTCAGAAAATCATCTGAGTGGTGACGAATATTAAATGACGTTAGAAATGTCAATGACAAAATATCAAACAACTATAATAAGGTTAAAATACAAAATACATTATAAAATACAATATATTTATGAGAAAATATGAAACATAATCAATTAGATAAAATAATTTGAAAGACAATATATTCATAAATACTTTTAAATTTTAATTTCTTTTAGTTACATCGATTTTTCTAAATTAATTTGAATACAATAAAGTATATTATAAACTTGTATACAACATTAATTAAATGATTTATAAAACTAGACTAAAAGAGCATTTAATTTGTTAATTAAATGATTCATAAAATGTAGATTAAAAATATTTAATTTATCTTGTGAAGAAATGAAAGAGAAAAGATAATTAAAAGTGTTGCTAATGAGATTTGAACCCATGACATAAGCCTTTTATATAATAAAATTTAAAATTCAACCAACTAAGCTACTCAAACTACTAATGTTTTCAACATATATATAAAGGGGTGGGGTGGGGCAGTGGGGGCAACTGCCCCCGCATTGGGTCCGCCCCTGCATACATACATACATACATAGGATCGCGTTCAGGTGCGAACTGCTCACCTAGTAGAGAAGTGAGAACCATTCAACGTTGTCCACGTGTCTAGATCTAAGGGATGAGAAATAAGAACCACTCACAGTCGTCCACGTGTTCAGATACGAATCAGATGTAATTTTTAAAAAAATGACGCGGTGGCATTTTTGTAAATAACTCAAACTTTAATTTGGTCCAAGTAAATGTGTTCTAAGTGCAAGTAAAATCACTTACAAGTGCACCTATTTTTACTGACAAGTGCAAGTAATTTACCTTGTTAACATTCGTGTACCTAGGTGCAACTAATTATAACGTTAGGTGCACTTAGTATTGATGCTAAGTGTAAATTTTACTGGCACTTGTAATACATTTTACTTGCACTTGTAATACATTTTACTTGCACTTAGGTGCACTATATGAAACTACTGCTTGCACTTGTAATACATCTTACTTGCATTTCGTTGTTCAATTATTTACGAAAATGCCACAGTATTTTTTAAAAAAATCCTCGATTATGCCATAATTCACAAATTAGTCCTCGACTATTAATTTTATCAATTAAGTTCTCAACTATTCAACTCTTACTCAATAATTCACAAATTAATCCTTCGTTGAGGACCTTATTGAGTAAGAGTTGAATAGTTGATGACTTTATTGAGTAAGAATTGAATAGTTGATGAGGATCTTCTTGAGTAATGATTGAATAGTTGAGGACTTAATTTGCTAAAGAGTAAATACCCAAAATGGTGCCTCGACTGTAGCTAAATTCACAAATTGGTCCTCAAGTATTGATTTCAACCAATTAAGTCCTTAAATTTCCAAATTTGACCCAATTTCGTCCTCTATTGAACCCACCGTTTACTAACCGTGAAAGCAGCTA